>NW_020229910.1:765921-783421 GCF_003227715.2 Harpegnathos saltator
AGTCAGTCTCGTCACTCGTTACATGACGCCGCGCGACGAATGCTCGCCGTATACTCGTTATATCCAACAGACGCGCGCTTCCATCTGACGCGAGAACGATTAGACAAGCAGAGAGCGTGTTACACCTCGACCGATTAAGATCGGGAAGAAAATACCAAAACAGAGGAAAGAGCAAACAACGCGCGCCTAACAATCGGATCGAGAAGATTGAATTCGACCGTCCCGCGAATTCGTCCGCAACTCGCGCCTCGTACCTCCTCGGTCGAATCACCGGTTCATTCGTGCAAAAATGCGCGACCGTCGCGCGGGGGCGGGGGGTGGGGGGTGGAGGGGGGCGAAACAACAAAAAGCGGACAGGACTCGCTACACGGGAGCGGAATAAAACGGTCAACGATATAAAAATACTTATAGACCGCATGACGCGTGTCCACTCTTGCGGAAACACATATACACACACACACACACACACACACACACACACACACAGTATCCGCGCACTCTGCAGTTACGCACACCAAAGCGATCGCGCGAGGGCGCCGGTCCGATGATTTTTTTCTCCTTTTTCGGGGGGGACCCTTCGCCGAAGGCGAGATCCCGGCGGGTTAAACGCGTTATCGCGTAATCTGCGTGATCAGCGAGTGAAATCCACCAATTGTGACGAAGATATTCCGGGGGGCCTCTTTTCTATCGGAAAGCGGGAGAGCGCGGTGTCGCGGACGACTCGCACGTAAAACGCCGGCCGACCTCTCGTGTTGACATTATTGTTCCATTTCTCTCTCAGTCTCTCTCTGTCTCTCTCTCTCTTTCTCTCTCTGTCTCTCTCTCTCTCTCTCTCTCTCCCTCACTTTCTCTCCTTTTCTCTCATCACCGTGCTCGAGTGCATCCGGGAAGGTCGGTCGAAACACGCGTCGATAATTAACACACCTCGACCGAATTGAAAGCCTAATCGAGAATTGAGAAATTAAACGCCCCTCTACAGATCCGCAATGCCTAGAAACGTATTCTACCCCAGTAGAAAATGAAGTCTCGCGGTCCGCAAAGCGGTGGTCGAAAATTTTTACGCTCCCGAACTGCCGAGATTCGCGGGGCATCCGTGCGATTGTTATTATTATTATTATTATTATTGGGCTGTTCTGCTTTGGAAAGACCGCCAGAGTGTTACACGCGCGCGCACATACACACGCACACACACGCACACACACGTACACACATACGCACACAGAACACCACGCACATACAGAAGCATACACACAGCACACATACCATACACGTATACACACAGATGCGAGTCGAATTTGTCATTACTCGATTCGGAATTCAAGCTTCCTTTCGCCCGCCGTTTTTCATGTTCTCCCTCTCAACGCGATGCGGCTAACGAGATAACATGCGAAACAATTTCACGATTAACGCACGATTCGCGGCGCGGCGCGTCCTAGAAACTTCTGTCCGACCTCGGTCCAGCAATGTCCTTGCACCCGCTAAAGAAAGGCTCTGTGAAGTATCCTATTATAATCAACGGTTCCGTTTCTCTCTCTCTCTCTCTCTCTCTCTCTCTCTCTCTCTCTCTCTCTCTCTCTCTCTCTCTCTCTCTCGTGGCAAAGGCGGCGCTCAGAAACGAGCTCTCCGCGCGGACCGCCGTGTATTAATCTCACCGGATCTATCGCCATTAAAGGAAGAGAAGTGAAAAGAAAACTTTTGTTTCACCTTGTGTCAGACTCGTTATCTGTCGTGAATACGGTCGTCAGGCTGTCGTCAGAGGACGCATGATTTTAGAGCGCCTTCTGAGCTGCACGCTGACCGACACGCTCTTTATACTCGGTTCCAGTGCAGTCGGAACGCTCTCCTCTGCGGGTGCAGCTTGCGAAGCAGCCGGATGTCTCGTGAGGTGACTTATTGTTGTAAAATTCCGAGAAATCAAGTCCGCTCTTTGGAGACCGCGGCTGCATTTCGAGCTGCATCGGCGGGAAAGCGTTCAAGCCGTGTTAAAACCGAGTGCACATACGGCTTCGACGAGGTTTGGACGCTTTTCTCCCGATGTGGTTCAAGAAGCAGCATTGGACGTCCAATAGGAGAACTGGTTTCTGAGTCAAAGCTCGTTTAGACTTGTTCTCAGCACAGGTTGAATATTTTCTCTCGACACAACTCGCAAAGGATTCCGAGGCTTTGAAATTCCGAGATTTTGAATTTTTCCGGACTTCTGCAGCTTCGAGTGAGCCTCAAAACGGCTTAGACTTCTTGTGGAGGCGGCTCGTGACTGTCCAATGAGAGAACTGGGCTCCTGGCAATTTTTCAGAAACAGTTCTCTCATCGCGACCCAAAAACTGCTCACACTGAAACCGAGTGCACGTCGCTGCGAGGGTCAGAGAGCACACGAAAGTCTCGCGTCGTGCTGGACCCTTCGTCCGCGACGTCCGACATGGCAGGTTCGCCGGAGACGTCGAGCCCGCCGTATCACAACACTGGAGCTCTCTTCTGGACGCTGGGCGCGTCTGCGACGGTGAAGTGTGCCCCTTCGACTCGACGCCGAGAAAGAAGACCAGTCGAGTTGACGCAACAACCAACTTGGTTCCTGTGCAGGAAATTCGCTCGGAAGAGTCGGAAATTCCCCTCTTCGTCGCGTTCGTTGCGGTCATTGTCACGCTCACTCCACCAATCCTTTGTCTCCAAGCGCAAGTTTCTTACCCTCCCCCCCCCCCCTCACACGAGGAACTGGAAGGGCGGACTTAACTGTCGCACATGCGATCAGGATGAGACCACCGATGCTGTATTCCGGACGAGTCGCAGGCCATCGCTAAATATGCCTCCCTAATTCCAAGATGCCGATTTTCCTGGACGAGCGTGACCCTCCTTCTGCAGCTCTGAGAGTCAGAGAGGCGTATCTGCCGTTCGCCACGCGTCCGGAACACGGCTGCTGGCCGCACAGTTTTGCTTCCGGTAATTCGCAGCACTACTTGGTGTACGAGTCGCTCTCTTGCGGCAGGAACTATTTCAGCGTCTGTGAATGACTTCGGTATCGGCGCTTTCCCGGCGCCGCGCCGGCGGCGGGTGCTCGCCGTCGTGCCGTTTCGCGCGGGAGAATCCGACAATCTCCGCGACTTCGCCGCGATTTCCGCGCCCCGACGGAGGAGGAACGCGCACGTGAACGGCCACGCGAACGGCGAGCAGGAAGGCTCGGTACCGGCCGGATGTCTCGCGGACGACGTCACGGCTCGCGGGTGGAACACGCACTCGAGGATTTCGCATACCGCGGAGACTCGATCGCGCGCGCAAGACAACCCTCGGACAGTCGCCGCGTCGGCGCCGAGTGGTCGCGTTAGGATCCTGCGATTCTACCGTGCGGCAGACGTCCTGGAAAGCACCGTCGACGAACGAGAGACGGTCGGGCGCGCAACTCCCGAACGAGGAGATCCGGCCTCCGAATCTCGCGAGCATGTTCGGCCCAACCGGGCCGACGGGAGGATTCGCGAAACTGCGCTGTGGCCGTAACGAAACGCAGATGGCGGAAACAGGACGAACAGGTCGACGATGATGAGCGATCGACGCGAGCGCGAGCTGCCCGCGTACGCACCCGCGGACGACTCTTCATCTTGCGATTCAGTGGTCAATTGCGATCTAGCGAGGCAGGTCCAAGAAACGCTCGAGCTGTTCTGTCTAGAGGGGGTAAAGCCCGTGTCAGGCTGGTATTGGAGTATTAAGGGCTGCAAATTAGAAGTAAGAGTTTGATGGAACGAATAATTTTTATCTTGACTTCGCGCGAATATTTCTCTAGTTCGAATAACTGAGGAAGGGACTTGCCTCGCTAGACCAAAGGGGTGCGAAGAGGGGTTGTCCACGGGGGTCGGCACGTGCCGTCGGCGATACGGATGTTTCTCAGCGACAGGTAAAAAAGAAGGCAAAGTCATTTGGTGAAGAGGACCGTCTCCATCCGCGTCTCCTTCTTCCCTGTTCTTCTTCTTCTTCTTCTTCTTCAGAAGAAGAAGAAGAAGAAGAAGAAGAAGAAGAAGAAGAAGACGGGGAGGAAAATGTTCGTTCGCGTCTAGCTGAGTACACGAAGAAACGCAAGCAAGGAGACCGAAGTCTGTGAACGAATCGACCAATCGAGGATTTCGATTATGAGAGATTGGCGAGAAAGGTTGAATTAGCGGAGAGTTACGGTATTTTGGGCTTTTGCGGATATATTCGGCTTTGTTATTATTTTTTGTTATCTATAGCAATTGACGCGTTGGAACCGTTCGCAAGCAACTGGAGCAGAATCTTTAAAGGATTTACCACGTCGATGCACATCGTATGTTGTCGATGCGTCGCAAGATGTACACAAAGTACAAAGTCGTGCTTTTGGCGGGTCGAGCCGAGTGACCCGAAATACCGTAAACTGTCCCCTCACCGTAAACTAGCACACTCCCTCGCCTGAATGAACAGTAAAGTGCTCCGTCTAGATATTCTTACGTGCTGATGCGAAGAACCTCGCCGAACATGATCGAGCGAATCGTCCAACGAATTTCAGTTTCGCCGCTCACGTTCTCCCACGTGGGAACCGCTTTCAGGCAGCTTGGCGCCCCTCGCGGAGTCTCTCCGGGTCCAAGCTGAGGGGGAATTGTTGATGACGAAATGAAGGAGCGCGTATCGTCGCGCGAGGAATTCAGCCGGTGAAACGCCGGCGTCCGATCGTTCTTTCCCGATGTGAGAGAGGAGACCGTCGCTCTCGCAGGCCGCCACAGTGGCGTTCGCGGGCGCGGACGCGCCGAGCCGGGCGCAAAAGTGTCCTCCGCCGAGGGTGCGCTCCGGCGGAGCTGTTAGTCGCTTGGTAAAAGTCAGTCTTGTGAAGGAAGGATGAAGAAGTAGTGGCTGAACCGGGGGGGATCGGGCAGGCGCGCGTGTTAACTCTCCGACTCGTGCAACCTGCGTAGCCACGACGAGGGTGTTGACTCGACGACGATCGACGATTGGGGAGGGGCCGGAGGGGGTGGGTACGGAGCGTGTGTCGTGTATGCGCGCGTATGCGCGTGTACGTGTGCGTGTGTGTGCATGAGTACGGTACTCGCGTCTCGCAAGTGTACATTCCGGCTGATCGGCCCGTCGTCATCATCCGCGCACGTCCATCATCGCCATCATCCGGGCGAGGAGAATGACGCGAGCAATGATCGCGCGTAAACGAACGTACCGGTCCGAAACGCGTCCGGCCAGTCCTAGTCGGAGCCGTTGTGCTGCAACGACGAGGGCGCCGACTGCGATTGCGACGACTCGTGGTGATGATGATGATGATGATGATGATGATGATGCTGCTGCTGCTGTTGCTGCTGCTGCTGCTGCTCGTCGTCCTGCAACGGCGACGGCGTCCGGCTGCTCTGCGAGGTCGCGATGTCGCCGCTGTTACCGCTGCCGCTGCTGCCGTTGCCGCCGCCGCCGCCGCCGCCGCCGCCTCCACCACTACCACAACTGCCGCCACCACCACCACCACCACCACCACCACCACCACCACCAACAGCACTGCCACCACCGCCACCAGCACCAACACCAGCACCGCTACCAACACCGCCACTGCCACTGCCGCTTCCACTGCCGACGCCCGGGTTCCCGGACGACTCGAAGCCCTTCTGCTCGCTCGGCGTCAACAGATGCACCATGTTGACCGGCATCGGGAAAGGCCCGGTGGTGAAGTCGGTGTAGAAACCCTGCGACAGGTTGCCCAACAAGGCGTGATGCGGGTGGAAAGGGCCGCCGTCGTCCGCCGGGTGCGACGGTGGCAGCGCGGTCAGGCTGTGACTGAGCTGCGCGGTCTGTTGGACGGCCTTGACGTTGTTGTTGACCGCGTTCATGTAGTCGGAGTTGCTGGCGGAGCCGGTGCAGTCCCTCCGCAGTTGTTCGAGCTTCAGGCTCTTGCCGTACTTGCCGCGCACGTACATAAGCAGGCTGTTGTACGGTATGCCGAAAATCCGGCTGGCCTGCGACGTTGTCATCTTCTTGTTCCAGACCTGCTGCAGCGCCTCGGTCAGCTCGGCGTTCGTCCAAGACCTGGGCGGCCCACCTCGCGGCGCGCTGTGCTGACCCTTCGGCCTGTCCATCGGCAAACCTCGGGCGGTCGGATCGCTCCATCGACGCGGCGCGTCGCCGTTGCCCCGGTACTTCTTCGGCTTCTTGTTAGTGAGCGGCGAGTGATGAGCGCCCAGGCCGCCGGCGCTGAAGAGGCCGTGCAGCGCCTCCTGCTTGAAGTCGTGGATGTCCGCGAGTACGCTGCTCCTGTCGATGCTGCCGGCGTGCGGGAAGAGGCCGGAGCCGAGGCCCGGCACGCCGTCCAGCGATGGGAATATCGCCGCGACGGAACTTCGCCGCGGCGGCAACGGCGACTCCTGGCGTTGCTGCTGCTGCTGTTGCTGCTGCTGCTGGTACGGGTGACTCCTCACCGACACGTGCGGGCTGCCCTCTCGCGCGAGGTGACTCTGCGGCGGCGGTGGCGCGTGCGGTATCTGACCCTGCGGATGTCCGGGTAGCCATTGAGCCGCCAGTTGGCCGAGGCTCGTCAGGCTAGTCAGGTACTCGTTGTGATGGTGCGGCGACGTCAGCGACAGCGTCGACATCGGCGGCAGGCCTGCCACCGAAGCGGCCGCTGCCACCACCGCTGCCGCGGTGGAGACGTCTTGAATCGGCCCGTCCGGGTGCAAGAGATTCGAGCCGGTGAGCGGCGAGCAGCGGGGACTGCTCGCTGTCTCGCTGCCCTCCGTCTTCATGGTCTTTCGGTGCCGGTCCAGCCCGTTCGGCGACGCGGACCTCTTCATCGATAGATTCTCTGCGATGTCTTCTTGGTGTTGCTGCTGCTGGTGCTGGTGCTGCTGCTGCTGCTGCTGTTGCTGCTGTTGGTGCTGACGGTGTTGTTGCTGTTGTTGATTCTGCGCGTCTCTGGAGGATTGTTGCTGGTGGAACTGAGGCTCCAGGGGAGGCTGCTGCTGCTGCTGCTGCTGCTGCTGCTGCTGCTCTTGCTGAATCTGGTGCTGACTAGCGCTGAGGTTAAGGCAACTCGGCGACAGGCTCGAATTGGCCAGCGTGTGGTTCCTGCTGAGATCCTGCGGCACCGTCTGCACCAGTTCCCCGGACCGCCGGCGCGGCCGCGCCTGTTTCCGACGCGGCAGCGGTGAGCTGCACATCTCGCGTATCGGATATTGCGTCTCGCGTATTTGGAAGCTCAGCTTGAGCGGCATTCTACCGTCGCGATGATGGTCCCTCGATGAATGGAACGTTGGGTTAGGTATCGTCGTCGTCGTCGTCGTCGCCGCGGCCGCCGCCGCCGCCGCCGCCGCCGCGAGCTCCTTCGCCGACGGCAACGGCATGTTCTCCGAGGCGTTGTCGTCCTCTTCAGGGCTGTCCTGCCGAGCGCCCTCCGGCGTCGGCGGCTCGCCCAAGAGACTCGGTGTCTCCGGCGGCGAGGTCATCCTGGGATCCACCGATGTCAGGATGGGATCCGTCGGTATCGCTACAGGCTCCGACAGTCCCCGTACCTGCAGACTCTCCGCGGCCCTGATCAGTCCCGGCAGCTCCTCGTGACCGACCCGCACCTCGCCGCGGTACATGAAGTCGATCAGAGCAGCCACGTCGTGACCGGTGAAGTCCTTCAGCACGATCACTGGGTGCTTGCACGGGTGCTCCGAGAATATTCTCTCGAAGAAGGGACTGCAACAACAGAAAATTCCGCGATGAAGACCCGCGATCTCGCGGCCCCACGAGTCTGGAGTCCGCGGCGAACGGACAGCATGCGGCACAGAGGCGCGAGGAGATGCGGATTGTGACAGAAGTTGCTTGCTGGCTTGCTTGCTTGCTTGCTTGCTTGCTTGCTTGCTTGCCCACGCTGGCTCGCGCCGGGAGTTCTGCAGAGGCGAACGGTTACGGGACGGAAGATTGCTCTTCAGCGAAATCGACTCGTGCAAACTGCGACGAAGCGAACTGTTGGAGGGCGGCTAGCGTTTGACTGGCAAATGCGGTTGCCAGACTTGAAAAGTGAAAGGTTCGAACAAACTTAAAAAAGCTGGAAATGTAGCTTGTAAGAGGTTTTCCCGAGGAATATATCGATAGATGAGAAGTATTTGATAATCTGGACGTTTTTATTTGGTATTACTTAGACAGCTGGGCATTGACGCTAAAATATGGACTGTTCAGCTGAAACTTTAGCGGCTGGCAATCCTTGCAATCCGGTATAATTTTGCTTGCTCGATGCTTGAAACAACAGAGGAGAATTCAGCTCAGCCGCCTGCACAATTCGCTCGTGTCGCTCTGCGCGACGTTTCTCAGCGTCTGCGCGATCGAAAGATCGGAGCTTCGAATTTTTTTCACTGGCTCGAACTACCCTCACGCGGGGAGTTCGTCATCTGCGAAGTCATCGGAAACTGGGAGAAGCACGAAGATGTCCGGCGGAAAAATTGCGCAAGCCCACCTGGGGGCGTTAATGCTTAAAGGAAAAGAATCACAGATTCTGAATTGCGGAATCGCGATGCGGACTTCCGCTGGCTCCTTCGCGCGCGAGTCATGTCAAGATAAATAAATTCGTTTAGGACATTCAAACGAGAGCATGTAGTTCCTGGGCGATTTACTGCGAGCGCACCATCGACGATTTCGTACATTGTCACGATGTTGTTCACTTGTACGCACCTATCTTATCGCGTAACACGTAACAACACGTAACAACGACGTGAACGCACACGATGTACGTTGAAAAGACTGATCGCGTTTTTTCCTCTGGTACGTTCACTATCAACCTCACATACGTGGCACATGTTATCTAAAGTACTGCACTCGCCTATTTAACGCGCGCTTGTAAAAATGCAAAATTGCGCTACGTTGAGCGGCTTTCAATTTAAACGTAAGAGCGAAGCGTGTTGAAGGATTTCAGCCACACGTACACGTGCGTGAGAGAGAAAGAGAAGCGACACCGGCAATCTAACCCAGCAAACAAATATCCACGAGTCTCGATGAGATCTTCGACGGGCATAATCATCCGTATTTCATTCTCTCACACACGCAAAACCCAGGTTGGCTTCTGCTTCTGCGTTTCACTGGCAGGACACCGCTCACCGTTCAAGGGACGCACACCGCGAGAGCAGTGCACAAAGTCTGTTTGCAAATAGCCCGATACCGACTAACGGAAACGGTATGAACATTTGCCGTGCCGGAGTGCATGCGTGAAAATGCGCAAGCATGGGGCGCGCGAGTGACGTTTCCCCTGAAAATTCGAGCGCGCGTTTCGGCACGTACAGCGGCGGCGTGCAGTTCGAGGAAGTTTCACAGCGCGCGGCTATTTGTAACGTTACATGCATCATCTCGCGGCCGGGGAACGTGGCGTGTCTTCGTCGAGTAAGACGAACGAACGAACGGCGGGCAGAAACCGCGGGCAAAAAGAGCCACCGCAAGAATTAGCGTTCCTTCTCCGATCGAGCGACAGCGAATCAGGATGGTACAAGACTTTCGCTCGTTGTCAACTTTACGTCACACGCGGCCCGCGCCGCGCGAGAGCGAGAAGAGCGCGCGCGCGCGCGCGCGCGCTGCGGTGGTATCGTGCATAGAGCGAGGAACTCTGCTCCCCTCCCCCCTCCCCCCGCCGTCCCCCCGGAGCCGGAGCAGGTAAACCACGAGAAGGAACGAACGGGGAAGGAATTTTTCGCGCGTAAGAAAAACGGTTCGCCGACAAGAACCGCTCTCGCTTTCAAAACGCGTCGCTTCTTTCGGACACGTCGCATGCTTCCGCCAATCGACGAATATCGACCGGTCGTGCTTCGTCCGTTGCAGTCGGGACAGCCACCGGCCGGACGGAGGGATTTCATAATCGCGAGGTAAGCGGACAAAGTCCGCCGGGGAACTTGAACCTTCTTGCCACGAAACTTGGCGCTTCTTTTCCCGAGATAAAGCGCATCGTCCTTTTTTCCTTGTTCTTTCTCAACACGCGCTATATCGGCGTATTTTGTCGCGACGCGGCGACTCGCAGCGTCCTCGGATCTATCGCGCGTGAGAATTATTTTTCTCTGCCGATAATCGCGTGATTGAAACATTGGGAGATAAATTTCGACAACCATTTCTCATAGAGAGCGCTTTACATCTGAGACAGAAATTGGAAATTAATCGCTACGACTGGGTCAGCAGACCAGCTCTCTCTCTCTCTCTCTCTCTCTCTCTTTAATCGCGGAATCGGAATACACAAGTTTATTCGCATGAATTTTTCCTCCCTCTGAAAGGACACACAAAGAAACACGCGATATTATTAGCTCACCTACGGCAATTGCTCGCAAGCTATTGCAGACTATTGGAGAATTACCGTTACCATCGGTAAAAGTCTCAATAGCCGGTCCGCGACACAGTCGGCCCTTCAGAGACTTCCAGCGTGCAGAAACTCGCTAATGCGGGCGGCTCGGCGACGTGCGAAGCGAATCGAAAGCGGGCGATCCGATTCGGCGACCTGGCTGGTGGAATCGCGACCGAACGGGAGACATGCGTGATTTACCTGCAGGCACTGAGGACGACCTTGTGCGCCCTGAGGCTGCTCTCGGCACACACCAGGGTCACGTCGACGAGCACCTCCGATTGCAGCAGCGCCTCGAAGGCCTGTAGTATATGGTTCTGATGATTGTTCCAGCGTAGAGAATAATGCGACATTTTTCTTCCGCCGCTGGCGTCGTTAGCGGAGCCGCCACCTTGCTCCGCCCCGTGCTCTCTCGTGCCGCGTCCTCGTGGTCCTGCGTGGTCCTTCCTCTTCCATGCACGCACGCACACGGCCACGCACGTATCGCGAAGGTGGTTCTCCCTTTCTCAACTTCTGCCTCTGCCGTTGCCTCGCTAACCTTGCGCCCTGCCGTTCTCCTGAAACCCAGGAAATGCCAGACGGTCTGGTAAGGTCGAAAATCGCCCACGACTGAATGGTGAGATCCAGCGGTCGCAAAATGGCGCTCCTCAACTTTCTTTCTCGAAAGCCCTCGAGAGAGCCCGAAGAAATCCCCGCACTGTGAGCTCTGTAGCATACTAGAGTGTCTCCGAGAGAGTCTATAACAAGACTGTAGCGGAGTATTCAGCGTCGGGAATTAATTAGTTGTCAAATTTTGCGCCAGCATTATTGTAGTATGAGACATTAATTTTGTATTTATACGTATGTTATACTTTTGTTCTCTTTTCCATTCGCTATTATTGATATGTCAAACTACTACGTTTTTATATTGATATGTACGCCGAAATTCAAAGCGCGATGTAAATCGAGCGATGTAAATATTGTAATAGATAACACAACATTATTTATTATACAACAATATATAATGATATAAACAAGTGTGTATATTATTTGTAATCTCTCACTGCATACTTCATTCATTTACTTTATATATCCTTATGTACAGCCTGATTCATTTACTCCTCCTAGATACATTTTTTCACTTTGGCTCGCTCGAACGTCCGATTTATGTATCGAAAGAAAATAGTTTCATCAACAACTTTTATGCCATCATTTCTGTCTCCTCGAAGGTGAACTCCAGTATATTACAGAGGTCACTGGATCTACACAGACGTGCGTCCTCTATATCTCAATATATATCGGGCTGCTTTCGCGCAATATCGCGCCAATAGGATGAGCGAACACATTTGAAGTCTAATGTTTTGAGCGATCGTCGCAAGTTGCCGCGGCACTTTCCATCATCGGCTCGTGCCGGCAGCTCCTCCTCTCTCCGAGGAACTCGAAACTCGAGAATCCTTGCAGATTCTTTATCGTTCGTGCGGCTTGATGCCTCTAGCGAGTGATTTACTTTTCCGAAAACAAACGCGCGGTCACGCCTTTCTACAGGTGAAGCGCGAAATTATCGCACCAACGGGGAAGAGCCTTTTCTCTCGCAGGATTAGAAGTTAAATAAAACGAATCTCGTGATATTTAGAAATACAACGAAGCGGGAAGAATTCCGATTGAGAATTTTCCGCGGGACCGTATGAGGTTCCGCGCGTCTTCCGGACGGACGATCCGCGCGGAGAATTCCCGTCGCCTCGCGCGCAAGAAAGCACACAAGACCGCAGCGAATACGAGCCGCTCGCAGGAGATGACATGCGGCCGTTAATTATTCAGCATCCAGCCGAACTCGCGATAATTATTGAAGTCGCACCTCGTGCGACTCAACTCCGAACATTTCAACGACGTCGGCACTCGTTTCATCGACTATCGAGGATGTGTATGTGTATGTATGTGTGTGTGTGTGTGTGTGTGTGTGTTTGCCTATAAATAATTTCGCAGCGCACCGAAGAAGAGGGGCAATCAGAAGCTGGCAAGAAGAAGAGAGGCGCGGCTCACGACCAATTTGCGCGTTTTCCGCGGCATCCGTCGCCGTAGGTATCCAGCGTCGCGAGAGCGAAAGAGAGAGAGAGAGAGAGAGAGAGAGAGAGAGAGAGAGAGAGAGAGGGAGAAGGAAGAACAAGAGGATCATACTCGAGACACAATCCGTGTATAGTATCTCTCGATGCCTCAACTCGAGGAGAAATCAAATCGCCGCACGACGATATGACGCCCGAAAATCCGCCATTCGACTGATCCATCAATCGCATCGGGATTTCCGCTCAACTCGAAGGATTCGAGCGGCTACGAGTGAACCGTGACTTTCTCGAACACTCCGGGATATTAATCCGGTGTATCCCGCGTTACTTTATATCGCTGACTGCTAACATATCATCTCGGAGAGCAACGGAGAGAGAGAGAGAGAGAGAGAGAGAGAGAGAGCGAGAGAGAGAGAGAGAGAGAGAGAGAGAGAGAGAGAGCTTCGTCTCTATCGATCATCCGTTAAATTACAACGATACATAAACCTCGTCGGCGTAGCGCATTACACTCACCGGGAACAAGGTTCTCGCTTTATTCCTTTTATTCGCGATGCACACGCGGATGACCCTCGAATTTCTGTGTATTGCGCGCGACGTAAACCGTATCAATCGACGTGCGAGAGTGATACGGCGCATCTCGAGTGAGATGGCGCGCGCTCCCTGCCCCGGCAGTACGCGCGTTTGTACGTTTATTTTATAATTAAAACATAATTAATGCAAAAGGTGATAAACATGTGTGTGTGTGTAAGCGCGAGCGATGTGACCTGGAACGAGCGCACTACTGCCGCTGCCGCTGCTGCTGCTGCTGCTGCTGCTGCTGCTGCTCTTCAACATCACGTCACTCGCACACGTGCGATGGCTTTGATTGTGAATTGCATCCTGTAAAAGAATCGCCCGTAGTGCGCGCTCGATAAATCACTCCGGACGCAATTACATTAACAACAATGCAATAACGATAAAAATAACGAATTTGTTTCATGAGGGAGATAGAAAGAGAGTGAGAGACGGGTGGAAGAAGAGAGAGAGAGAGAGAGAGAGAGAGAGAGAGAGAGAGAGAGAGGAGATAGGGAGGATAAAAGGGCGGTAGGGAGGAGGGTCAAAAATGCTTCGCGTGTGAAACGGGAGAGTTCTCTCAAATTGCGCTTCGAGTAGTCTCCATGTGAAACGAATATCCCGGGCAACATCCCACGCGACTTTGTAGCATTTCGGAAAATGAAATCGAAGCGAACAGGGACAGTGGATTCTCGACGCGGCGCGACGCGCCGGCGACCGTCGAAAACTCGCCATCGCGCGAAATCGGCGTCGGCGGCGCTAAATAAGCGGTCCGTAAAAGCGGCACCATTGACACGGGCTAATTAATTGCCAGCTGACAAGTCTCTTACGATCGTAAACAATCTCTCTCCCCCCCCCTCTCTTTCTCTCTCTCTCTCTCTCTCTCTCTCTCCCTCTGGTAGGAGAGATTGAGGTAGGCACACAATGAACTACAAACAACAAACAACAACGAGGTGCGCGAGCTTGCGTGCTTACGAGCGAGCGAGCGAACCAACGAGAACGATCGAGCTCCGATGTCTCGCCGCGGCAAAATCAAATAATCGAGAACTCGCTTTGCGACACGCCATCGTTCTGCCTTTTCCCTCGAGCGCGCGCGACCTTTTACTCCGCGCGATACGCAAAAGCGGCGTTAAAATGCGTACGATCGCGTCGCGCCGTTTGCTTTGACGAGAGTCGCGACAGACGGAAAAAAAACTTTTCCTCTCTCTCTCTCTCTCTCTCTCTCTTTTCTCTCTCTTCTCTCTTCTCTCTCCTTCTCTCTCTCTCTCTCTCTCTCTCTCTCTCTCTCTCTCTCTCTCTCTCTCTGTCTCTCGCCATGGTCGGAGTCGCGAAGCGCGTTCAGGGGAACCGTCGGACCGGGATACGTCACTGTGCGCCGTCGAAAACTCCCCTGCAAGTTTGTTGTCAAACTCGCACGTGTTCGGAAAAAGCGCGGATTTACGTCGACTAGTGTTCTCTCTTTTTCTCTTCCTCTCTCTCTCTCTCTCTCTCTCTCTTTCCCTCTCGCAACGTTGTTTTTTACACTCCTTGCACCTTTCCTTTTTTTATCTCCGCGTCCGTGCCCCGAAGAGGTCACTGCATGTTGCGCGCGCGAACTATTAGCCGGCGCGGTGCGTGGCATCCTTAACTTCGTCGAGCTAGACGACTAGTGTACGGAAGAGAGTTGGGATTAGTGTCGGTTCTCGCGGTATCTCGGAAATAACGATTGCTACTGCTGCTACTACTACAAGTGCACCGCTGCGATTACCGTCACTACCACCACCGCGGCGATCGGTGGCACTCGGAAGCCCGACGTTAACGAAGATACGTGACAATCCGGTTAGCCGATTGATGAGATCGCGGCTCTCCACGTGCTCTCGAGCTCACCTTCAGCTGGTGACTCGGTCGGGCCAGCGAGAGAGAGAGAGAGAGAGAGAGAGAGAGCGCCGGTGAGAATTATTAATCGTCGCGTCACGTTACCACCCTTCGACCAAGGGCGAGTCTTCGCGCGCTACTCGCCAGCTACGGCTGCTACGTCGCTAAAAGCGTCGCGTCGCGACCAGCACGCACAAGGCAGGTGCGCCTTCGTGGACGACGTCGACTTAAAATCTCGACCGCAACGATCGCAATGATAAATACAGAACGTGCAACGAGGCCTGGATGCGCGATGATCGCGCGGACCCGAACAATGGATGTTGCCGGTTGAAGGTTGAAGCACCGGTCTCGCTCGAGCGGATCTCCGCGATCGAGCTCCGCGCGATTGGATCTATCTGGCTAACTCGATTCGTCGTTGTGCGAGACACAAATCCACTTCGTTAACGCGGGACTCGTCCCGCGAAATTACAATCTTTTCATCCGGGACCGGGGAGGTCTTGGAATACTCTTACCCTTTTCGGACACGTCATTGATAGCAGTGAGACTGACTCATCGAGGCGCGTCGTGAGCCGTTGAGGAGTCTGCGCGCGTATCCGCAGATTTTGCCGCCACTGAGAGCAACTTTTTCTCGAGGCTGATGCAAGTTCCGAATCGAGCGCCAACAGAATGCGGAAACAAAAGAGAAGAGCAACCAAATCACACAACCGTGACCCACAGCAGGCTCGCGCGATTCTTCCGATGCACTCGCATCATGGGCGTCACACGTCACACTGATATCCCGCGGACTTTGGTGTCAAAGGACCACGGCACCAAGGCGCCGCTCGACAACGCAGCTATTTCGCGCGGGAAGACTCTGCCGTATCACAGAAGCTGTACCACGTGGGGCCGCGCCATTGTGCGAGTGTGTGAGTGCGAGCCGGAGTTATAGGAGTGCGTCCCGGAAAGGTGGAATAAAAACCGGACGGAAGATGGTGGAGGAAAGTTGCACTCTCGCACGTACCGGCACGCACGCACGCACTTTCCAATCGCAATTACGCGCAAGAACAATCAGCCACGCGATAATGTGCGATAATGAAATAAAGTTGTATCACCGGTATCGACGGTGAGAGAGCTCCGTGAAAGATCGTTAGATCCGACCTCCGCAAAAAACATCTCACCGCGACGAGGCAGACAGGGAAAAAGAGAAAGAGAAACGAGGGACGGCAAGATGAACGAAGACAGACAGAGGGAGCGTGGTCTCTTTAAACGATCAGCTGATTCCTCACTATCACCCACCGTACAACTCGACGAGACGACAATGCGGTTCACAAAAGCGCACGGGTTGCGAGGGGCCGCCGGGGCGGTTGGTTTTTTTTCGGAAACGCAGGCCGAAAAAAATCGCACTCTTCGCAGGGGCACCCGCGAGCGTGTGTACGTGAGCGTGTTTATGTGTGTGCATGCGTACGTGCGTGTGTGTGTATATTTATATATATATATATATATATACACATATATGTACGAGGACACGTTTCGAGACACCGCACCAAAACTGGCAGGAGACGCGTCGCGCGAACACTCGTGGGCGAATTCCCGCGCTGCTGCAGTCGCCGCGTGTACCTCCGGTAAACACCGCGCGCGGGTAAACACTGGCTTTCGGCTTTCCCGAAGTCGCTCTGTACGAAGGCTCGCCGCGCGCCGGCGGAAAAGCCAACACCGTTCAGGCGAGCGGACGCGCGCGCGGCCGGCCGGCCGGACACGGGGCTCGCGCGCGCGCGCGCGCGCGCGCGCGTTTTCACGGCGACGGACTCACGCGGGGGTGACACGACACACAGAGAAGAGAAACGGCCCGGAGGAACACGCGCGCGCGCCCGCGCGTGTGGGTGCGCGGCACGCGAGGGGGTAGCCGAGAGAGAACTGACCGTATCGTGCGGGCTGCGTGTGCAGCATACAGAGCGGCGTCGGCGACGGCCGGTGAGTGAATGCGCCGTGACGTTAGGCGCCCCTCCTAAGATCCCCGCCCCTCTCGCTCCTTAAACCTCACCCTCGCCCCCCGTCCTCGAGCAGTCGATGTGTGTGCCTCTTTCTCCGCAAGGCGCTCACTCGCTCGCCGGTTAACCCGTCGTCTTCCCCCCTCTCTCCCTTTCGCTCTTTCTCCCTCCTCTCTCTCTCTCTCTCTCTCTCTCTGTCCCTCATGCGCCTTCACCCTCTCTCTTTCTCATTGGTTCTCACTCTCTCTTTCTCCCTTTCTCTCTCTCTCTCTCTCTTTCTCTCTGTGTTTCTCCCTCTTTCTCTCTCTCTCTGTCTCTTTCTCTCTCTCTCTCTCTCTCTCGCTCTCTCTCTCTCTCTCGCTCTTTCCCTCGCTCCCTCGTGCACGAACCACCCTCCTACATTGCCCCACTCTCCCTTCGGTTTCTCCTCCGTCACTTTGCCCCGCGCGCCCCTCCGCCCGTCGCAACCCAGCGCGCACAACTCGCGCTCGCCCTCTCTCTCTCTCTCTCGCTCTCGTCTTCGCCACCCCCGACGCTTGTCCCGTGCCGCTCCAACCAACGCTCGCGGACCGCGAACTACCCCTTTCCTTGCTTTCTACTTTGGGGAGAGCCGCTTGTTCCGATGCGAGACGCGCCGCTTCTTGTTGCCCTAACCCGTCGCCCTCCTGCCTCCCGAGCCCCCCTTTCACCGTGCCGCGCGCGCGAGCGCGGCCTAACCTTCTCCGTATCCGCGAAATCGCCGCGCGGTTCTTCGGGGGTATCAACGGTGGCGAAAAGTTCGACACGCCGTACGAGAGAGCCGAGAATCTTTC
>NW_020229910.1:788421-805921 GCF_003227715.2 Harpegnathos saltator
CGGAGTTATGCCGCGGTACGCGTTAAAGGGCGATTATTTTCACATAGACCGCGCCGCCGCGCCATCGGGGCTAAATAAAATTCCATGAATGGTACGCAGGAGCCCCCACGGCTGACATTTTTTCAAACACCTAACGCAAGTGGCGTGTGTGCCCCGTTACTGCTGCGTGTAGTACGTGACGTCAATGCTACTCCCGCTACTCGAGGGCGAGTCATCGCGACGCGGTACTTCTTCGTAATGACTTCAATGCGCGCCGTGCCCTCTCGACTGCCGCTAATGCTCGTAAGAATATTAAAAG
This sequence comes from Harpegnathos saltator, assembly GCF_003227715.2. Lineage (NCBI taxonomy): Eukaryota > Metazoa > Arthropoda > Insecta > Hymenoptera > Formicidae > Harpegnathos > Harpegnathos saltator. The sequence goes on from NW_020229910.1 coordinate 788,720, forward strand.
TTGATGAAAATTAGCGAGAATTATAAATATACGCACCGAGTAATGTCTTCCGTAGTCGGCGCGTAAGCCGCTTATTGCACAAACAATCGCAGAGGCGGGATTCGTATTGTTAACAAATTCCCTTTGGCCGGGCGGTTCTTAATGACGTGAAAGCGCTTTTTGCGAAAACGCGAGACGCAATATAAGGAAATGTTGAATTGCCAGAGTGATTCTTTCTCTCTCTCTCTCTCTCTCTCTCTCCTCGTCGGCTTGCGCACAGACGTTGCCTATCGGCGTTGTACTTGCGAATGACACTTTCGATTGGACATTTTTGTTCATCATAAAACTGTAGAATAGGAAAGCGCTATAACATCGGAAGTTTGAAAGTATAGGAGAAATACAGGTTTACTTCGGATTTTCACTGCCTGCCGAAATGGCAACAGACAGGACGCGGTGAAGCCCTCGTTAGAACATTTTTCAAAGCTCCCGCGTTGGCATATTCACAGTAACCATCACCGGCTCATCTCCATAATTTCTATTCAAAAGAATTTTGACGCGCTTTGTATCAGAATCTGCCCAAATACGAATATTAGCTGCAAGAAGTAACGAAGCCTCTTCAAGCCGCGACCAAAGCCGCAAATATGGCGAGGTAAAAGAATTTTGGAAAGTGGAGATATTAATATGTCTTCGTGATTACGAAATTAAATTGAAGAGTGATACAAAATATTTTTCGCGCTTTCTTCAGTTTATCTTGATAATCGTCGAATAAATAAATAAAATATCTCGTGTGTCGCAAAATGGCGCTGCATCGCAGCGAAGACAAGGCAAATATTATGTTTCTTCTCGCAGCAGATTTTTCACTCTTGTACGCGGGATTTCACTCTTGTAGCGCGTGTCTTACCAGAATAGCGCTGCGCTATTCCCGTTAGACAAAATTCTGCGGCGACATTAGACTAGAAAGTTTGTACAAATCCGCAGATTACTCTGTTTCCCTCTTACACACACACACATATACACTCTTTTGTCGGCTTCGCTGTTGAATGGGACGGCCGATACAACGATTACAGTTATATCCCTGGCTATGTTTTCTTCAAGAATCTAATTCGTCTGGTGCCACTCTATAGCCCAAAACCGGATACTGATCGCAGGTAACATAAAGGTAGGTTAAACCGCGCCTATTGTTATGTCTCTGCGACGGTGATGCACAAAAACTTGGTCACACACGAAAATTTCTTTAGGGCACAGAACCGTTATAGACTGCGGATAAACTGAGAATTTGAAGGCAAAAAAGACGCTTCACAAAATAAAATTTTATATTTCATATTTCCTATATATTTTATCTTATATATTTATATGTTTTATATATTTTATATTTTCATTATTAAACTTCTTATATATTTTGTATTTTTATTATTATATTTTTTATATTTTTCTTTGCATCTTTTTAGCAGGTTTGGTGATTACGTACATAATTAGCAAATAATTGTTGATTTGACCTTTGAACCAAGATTTTTGTTTCTCTCTCTACATCTTTCCAGCCATGTCAAAAATTATCCAGACTTTTGCGGCTGCATAAAACATACACACGGAAAAACTGACCGATTGCATGTGACCTGTGTATATGTGATACATAGTCGTTCCTTCATGTAACAAATCAGTGTTATATTAATTAATCCGCGCATACGATTCACGTAGCCAAATTCATCGTTGTTTCGATTTTAATGAACAAAGAAAATAATGTGCGAGTAGCCGCAGATAAATAAGAACAATCTATATGTGTGTGGGCATTCTCGGCCTTGAAAGGCCTTGAAAGGAATGTCCTTCCCAATCATGGAGGACTCAGATGTCTGTTCGGAAAACGCTGAAGAGGGATACGAGAAACTCTAGTCGAGTAAATAATTCATTAACGCTTAAATTGCACGGACATAATGCGGTAACGTAAATTATCATCGATCTATGTGGAATTAACTGGAAACTCCGATGATAAAATTGCCGAAAATGGAAGGATCCTCGATGATCGTTGCAAAATCCTCATTGGGATGCGCGACAATCCGGAGAAACTCGCATTTTCATCACCGAGGCTTTCGTTTTAGAGCTCTGTCGCTCGTAGATATTCTATTGAATCTACCGATGTTTTGGTGAAATCAATTAGCAGGGACGTCTTGGCGGTGGTGAAGTCGCGCGTTCCGGTCGAAGTTGCGGCGCTTCGTTCATGCTTCGCTCGTAAAATTGCCACAGCGTTCTACCTGCGCTCGCGGAGCCGCAGGTAGGACGCCGAGAAAAACGTCTCGCATAATTTTTCTCGCGCGGCGGGAAACTTCTGCTCTCTCGCGCGGCGCTCGCAGCCTCTCACGCTCGGCCAAGCCGGAATTAATTAGTATTCCATAGCGCGATAATAATCGCGGTAATTAAAAGACTCCGAAAATCCAGTTCGCCGGTAAGTTTCGAACACCGCGTAAGTAGGGGTCGGGCAGCGGGGGGCCTGGGGGGTAGGTGGGTTAGAAATGTTGGACGGAAGGGTGCACGCGTGGGACGCGGCGGGGGTACAAGGTGGTCGTGGAGAAGTGCCTACTTCCCGTAGCCATCCGCCCGTCCTTGTGTCCCTGTTTAAGGGTTTCGCAGAGCCTGGTACCACTACACACCCTTCCCCCGTGCCCCCCTTGCGCCCCCGCTTGCCCTCGACGCGCGTTCCGCGCGCGCTGCACCCCACTCTCTTTCTCTCTTGCTCTTGCCCTCTCTGTCGCTCCCTCGCTCCCTCGCTCTCTCGTCGCTCTCCTCGCTCGCGAGGAAACTCAGTCCCGCAGGGGTTCTCATTCGGCGCGTCGCACCCGCCGCACAGTCACACGTGCGCGGTGGCGCGCGCGCGCGTACGCGCTTACGCGCGGGTGCGGATGGCGGGGGGCGCGCGTCACGAGGCGCTAGAAAAGCGAAGGTGCCCACGGATGTATTTTTTAATTATTGATTTTAATGACGAGGGGAGCCGCTGCCAACGCCATCTTGGATGCTGGGCGGAGTAAGAAGCGTTCTCTCCCCCTCCTCCCCGGCCCCCCTGCCCTAGCGCGCTCTCACTCCCTCCCACCTATCTCCCTCTCGCTTTCTCGCTCTTTTCCTCTCGCTTCCCTGCGACTCTTTCGGGAGCCTCTCCCTCTCCCTCTCCCTCTCGCTCCCTCCTTCCCTCTCTCTCTCTCTCTCTCTCTCTCTCTCTCTGTCTTTCTTTCTCCTCGCGCGCCGGCTCCTTCTTTTTCCACCGTCCTACCACGCTTCTTCCTCTGCGTGCCCTCCTGTCCCCACCACCCCGCTGGCCGCGCTCGGTCTCCCTCTTTCTTCTCTACTAATGCCGAGAGATAGACAGATGATGATTAAGAAAGCGCCGGTACGTGTGAGGACAACGCCGCGACGCCCGGTACCTACGCCCGCGCCGCGTTCTCCTCCTCCTCCTCCTTCTCCTCCTCCTCCTCCTCTTTCTCCTCCTTCTCCGACTCCTCTTCCTCTACCTCCTCCTCCACCTCGTCCTCCTCCTTCTCCACCTCCGGCGATTCTTCTTCCTCTTTTCCTCTCTCGATTCTCTCCACCACGCTACTCTCCCTCTCCCTCCCTCCCTTCCTCCGGCCGGTCGTGGGCTCTCTCTTTTTTTTTCCGTCGCTTGATTTCCGCTCGTTCCCTCTTTCCTCGTCTGTCCCCCTTCGTTCCCTTCTTCCTACCTCTACCCCCCCCCCTGCCTTTTTTCCTTCTCCGCGAGCCTTTCCACCTTGCGGTTACACGTTTGTCGCGTGCATCATGGTCCGCGGAGAACGGCTCCGAACGGCTCGTCCGCTATTTGTTACTGATAGTTTCGCGGAAGAAACGTTGTGGGCGCGATTAGCGCGGCCATTATCAGACGAGTTCGCTCGATCGGCGACGCTGAACGCGAGGTATAGGCGATATTTCCGGCTAGGAAATATCGATCAATGTCGGGATGCGAGCAACGAACCGATCTGCGCTGGCGTTTCCGCGAAGACCGCTCGCTCTTGGGCAAACGCGCGAACGGGCCCCCCCCCAGGATCCCTTCCCTCGCGTTTGGATTCATCGCATCAATTGGTCGCACTTCATCAGATTGCGAAATTGTGCAAAGCCAGCGGCAACGGTCGTTTAACTTTTTGCACAGCGGTGCGAAAGAAGGCAGTGCTGGAGCCGGCCGGTGCCCAGGTATCCAAATTCGCGGACAATACACGCGCGCCGGGGTGTTGCTTCAAATAACCGAGCGGAATCGGAGATCAAAATTCACCGGTCCGGTAAGCCGAATAACTCGAGTATTATTCGGATATCACCTGGATAGCCTGGTGTTTCTTAAATTGACAGGATATTCGGATACCAGCCGGATATACTCGGTTGCGCGTAGGGGTGAGTTCGCGCTCGGAGGAAGCCGCTGGCCCTCGAAATAGAAGCCATCGCGTTTACGAAAAATTCCCGTGCCCGCGATGCCGTCAGATTCTTGAATTAATTATCCGCCATGACGCGAGAGCAGTTTCGCAATCGGCTCTCTCTCTCTCTCTCTCTCTCTCTCTCTCTCTCTTCAGCAACATTGAAAATATCCCCATCCGCGCGAGAAGACAGATGGGTTTGCTTAAATAGAACGTGTTCATTTATAGACGCACGAAACTTTAGGAATTCCGGCGCGCGAAAATGATGGAAGAACTCGAACGTGCATGTAAGATCACCGCGGGAATGAAACAGAGGGAACCTGCCGCGAAGAAGCAAGACGTGCAAAACCGAAAACACGAGATCGTTGCGACGCGACCCTGCAGTTTTACATTTTACCTTTGTCTTCCGTTTGATAATTAACCGCTAAACCTTGTCGGCGGCGCGGCGGTCGCGTGCCTCTGAATTGGCCCATCGGACGGGAGACCGCGGCAGAGTCGCGTCGGTCTCTTCGGTCTCGGTCGTTGCAGAGATCGCAAAAATCGTCGCCACGTAATTAACGTTTTATCCGGCTGGCAAGCTGCTTTGGACAGATCCGCGAATAATAAAAGAGAGAGAGAGAGAGAGAGAGAGAGAGAGAAAGAGAGTCGGAGAGAGAGAGAGAGAGAACCATTGAATTTACTCTCTCGGATTCCTCCCCCGATATCTTAACTCTCGACCGCTCGAGATTATTATCGAGCAATGACGCCGGCGAAAATTTCTCTTACCTCCGATTACGAGAGCGGGTCGTTTAGATAAGGCTTAAAACCGTTGTTCATCGGCATGCCCGTATCTAGACGTGGGGGCACCCGCGGCATACGCTCGCGCGAAATCGATCACCAATGCTGAATCTCTCCGCGTGCCGACCGGCGTGCGTGCGTGCGTGCGTGCGTGCGTGCGTGCGTACATGAAGAGGCTAACTAAGCGTATCGCGATCGATACCATCATGCCGGCGAAGACGAGGAAGATTCGTACATTAGGTATGCCATATGAGAATGAAGCAAGAGAGGAGAGAGAGAGAGAGAGAGAGAGAGAGAGAGAGAAAGGGGAAAGGGAGAGGAAGAAAGAAGAAGATATATAAAGATAGAGAGAAAGAGGGAGGGAGGCGGAGAAAGGGAGGGGGAGAAAGAGAGAGACCCGTCGGGGGTCGCCCAGCACCCCATTGTGAATTAATTACCCAGAATCGTCGCGGGGGGCAGCGCCATGGCGCATCGCGCGTCGACGCCGAGTCACGTTTTCGTTAATTCTCACTCTGGCCTCCGCGCCGGCTGTCGTTCCACCGCGCTTAAATACTTATCGATAATCCGATCGAGCGAGAGCCGGAGCCGGAGCTGAGCGAAGCGGAGCGGAGCGGAGCGGAGCGGAGCAGCGGACGAGCCGACCGACCTCGTGCCTCGTCTTCTTCGTGAGGTCGACGCGGATATGTACCGCGATGAGCGATCGAACGGCGTGACGGGACAAACGTGCTCGCCAGATACGTTCTCCGACGAGCCGGTCTCTCTCCTCACGCGTGTGATCGTATCAGCCGGATAGTTGACGCGAGAATTAGAGCTAACGTTTTTATTGAGCGCGAGGGGGTCGACATGCCTGCAAATTGGATTTCTCGCGCTTCTCGCGGCGATCTAATTTGATAATTTTAAATCTCGATGAGATATGCGAGAGAGGCGCCAACTCTTCTTCTCTTTCCTCCTTCATCGTTTCTCTCTCTCTCTCTCTCTCTCTCTCTCTCTCTCTCTCTTGCTCGCTCGCCCACTCGTTCTCTTCCCTCCGCCTTTCGAACGAACAGGCGAGAAATGCAGCGGCCCGTGATAGTATTTTCCAATTCGGTCTAAACAAATTGACACATATTTCGCGTTTAATGTCACCTGCTACTCCGGCCGATTTCAACGGCCGGTTTCTTGCGGGATAATCCGATAGTTATTTCGCGCGTTCGTCAAGCACGTCGATACGCATGAGACGGATCGGACAGGCGTGCGGACAGGCACGATATTTTGCACGGTGAAACGCGCGAAGTGTCTTTTTCCTTTTTTTTTGCGCGCGCGCGCGCGCGCACGAGCGCAGGCCGCGTATTCTGGAAGAGGAAGTGCGCGGGCTTCGGCCGTCGGTGACGTATATATGTAGGCCAATCTCTTTCAGCGACAATGCCGCGATGCACGCTTCAAAGACCGCCTATCCTAAGAACACCGTGAAAGCAGACAATGCGCGACGGTCCAGTAAATCCCGACCGATGCTCAGCGTCCGAGGCATGAGAAAAGAGATCGGACCGGAAAGAGCGGATCGCTCGGCGTAATTTCGTTGACCTTCCCCGCCGTTAACCCGCGAGTGTTTGCGCCGCGCGAACCTTGCGGTCCGAAGTCATTCCACTCATGTGCGGGGACTGCACAAGTTCGTGCACAAATTTCTGCGAAATTCTAGCGGGTCCCTCTGTGATCACCTCGACACGTACGAGATAATCGCTTGCACAACAAACGGACGGAGAAGTGTCATCGAATCGATGGGATTTGTTATTGGAGTAAAAAACGATCTCCTCGATCAATGCGTACTATTGAAACTAATACTCGAGTTATTAAAACGACGCGACGAACGATGTATCATTTTCAATAATCTCGCTATTGAATCGAGGAAATTTGCTCCAATTACGGGGCGCGCAGCGGTTCGCAAAATTCTGCACAGCTTGGTGACCAAATTTCACCGACTACAACAGCATTTCGTCCGCGCAGAAGTTCATCGCGTCGTACTTTTTATCTTCGACTGACAAGCTGAATGAGCGCGACGGAACCGTTGCGTGTTACCGTTAGTAAATTAATAACTGAACCGCAGGGAACGCGCGAAATTTTTTATTTTTCAGACACAAGAGAGCGCCAGTACCTTCGTCCCTCGTTCCCGAATTCCACTTTCGCGTTGAAATATAAGCAAGCCTCGTCCTACCGCGAATTCGGAGGCTGTTTGTTTTTTCTCGGGAAATTCGACTTCTGTCCCGTCAGAGAGTCGGCAATTTCGTCATCGGGATCCCGCGGAAAGCGCTCGAGCTACTAGCAACCATGATACCATCGTGAATAAAGAATCGATACAACCGCGTTATGTAAAAAAAGGAAAGAGAAAGGAAGAGAGAGAAAAATAACGCCGGAGTAACTGCGCGAGGCTGAGAGATCCGCGCGACGTCAAAATCACTCGCGGCATCTCGTCCCCGTAACTCGGTTGTCCTAACACAATTTTATACTTCAGCTGTCGGGCACGATAATACTTTAAGTAGGTTCGGCGAGTCAAACGTCTCGTTAATCTAAACGTCGGTCGCGATCGAACAACGTGAGCGAGAACAGGAGAGAGAGAGAGAGAGGGAGGGAGGGAGGGAGGGAGAGAGAGAGAGAGAGAGAGAGAGAGAGAGAGAGAGAGAGAGAGAGTGAACGCGCACGCGAGAGAAAGAGAGAGAGAGAGAGAGAGAGAGAGGGAATAGCGAACAAATCATCTTGTCGCGACATGAGAGACACGCGCGCTATTTATCTCCCACGAGGAGCGATCGAGAATCAATGCGGCGGCATCGGCGGCCGTTGCCGTTGCGATTCGACCGGCCGGCACTTACGAGCCACGTTTTATGGTCCTTACTTTTACGGATACGCGGCAGGACTCGCGGGGAATGGCCGGAGAGCGTCGGTGGTCGCGTGACGCGCCACACCGGCTAACCGGGAGAGAGTGTGTCGGTGCTTGGAAGACGCGCCGAGGACACCCCGCGGCGAGGGGTGCACGGGGGGCGTCGCGGTGTGGAGGAGGACTCGGATCGGAGCGCGAGAAAAAGCGGGGGAAGAAGCGAAACGAGATCAGATCGTAGCGTCCGCGGAGGTTCGCGCGGCAGACATCCCGAGGCGCGTTATGGAGTAACGCGCGAACTTCCGGCGCGTTGCGGTGCCACATAAATTTCCGCGAGCGTCCTCACCGCGCGAAAGCGACGCTCCCCGGGAACTCCTCCGCGGAAGTCCTCCTTGAGGCCGCGAGTCTCCCTCCGCGAGTATGTAATCGGGCCGCTCGACGAATGAACGCGAGAACGTCGTTGTGCGGGCGAACAATGGAATGCCGAAAACGAAATACGAAGTACGCGTTCATTGTGGATCGCGCTTGTTAATCGATCGACAGTAAAGGGCATCTGGAAGCGAGAGTTTCAACGATGGAGAAACGGCTATCTCTCTGTATATAAAGTAACACTTGGAAGACTCTCGCGACTCCGATGACAACGTTTTGGCAGACGAGATCGTCTCGCGAGCGCGTCTTAAAGAATTGCACCAGCGATAGAATCCGATTAACTGTACGAGCATGATTAATGGCGCTCCGGGGCCTCTTGATTTTTCGCTCTTCCTCTCTGCCACGCTCGGTCTCCATCGGGCCAGGACGTGTGTCCTGGCGAGCGTCCAGCCGCGGGGGAGGGCTCTCGCACGGGGAAATCAGTGCATAGCGCAATCTCTTAATCCCATTTTTCCGAAAAAGAAGGAGGAAAAGAGGCAGGGCGATCTTGATTACACAGCTACTTAGGCGCGGGCGATATTTCATTGTCGAACGCAACTCTGGATCTTGTTGTCGAACTTGCCCTCCTCTTTTTTCTCCGTCTCAAGCGCGAGACCAGCAGCGCGGGCGACGGGCGGAATTATAACGGCGAGCTCGCACAACACGGCTGTCGTTCGGCCAGGACGTGCGCGTGCGAATTCACGCGAATTCGACTTACACACTCCGGACCGTCGCGCTGTGATTCCTACGCTATGATATCGCGTTGTTACCGGGCGCCCGTGTAGGGAGCGACGGAAGGCGCGCAAAGCGAGCGGAGTTGAAGAAGTTGCGTGTGCAACCGGGCGAGTCGTCAGGGAGAAAGTTAGCGACAACGAGGGTGTCTCGCGAGCGTCGCGATAATTATAGATCTCGCGACTCAAGGCCCGTATGTCGACGTTACATGCTCACATACGCGCATGCGAGGGTGACGGGCGGCAAGAGAACGCGCACTAAAACGGGAAAAAGGGAAGGCGCAACGGTCGTAACGCGGTCGTAACGATTCGAAGGCCTTCACTTGGAATGCCTCCAGTAATCATATTTTTCTTCTTTCTTTCTCGCGGCGATCATATCTTTTGATTATATTTTTTAATTATATTTCTTTTTATTTTTTTCTTAATTATATTCCTTCCTTTTTGGAAAAATATATGTTTACTTGGAAATGTATATTTTTCTAAAATATATATTTCCAAGGAAATAAATGCAGGGGAGAATAATCCTTTCCCTATGATTTTTCAATTTTCATGAGAAAGTCGTGCTGACGACGAAAGGAGACATTTGAAGGACGATACACGCTAAGGACTCCTCCCGCCGCTGGCTGTAGCGAAGTCCCGATCGGAACGCTAAGCGCGTTTGCCCTCGACTTCGTGCGGTCCATCGACCGAAGGACTTTACAGGAGAAGGAGTTACGCGGAAGGTGGTGACCAAGTTGCGTTGTAATAAGAACGAAGAGAGAGAGAGAGAGAGAGAGAGAGAGAGAGAGAGAGATAGACGGATACAAAGAGGGAGAGGAAGAGAGAACATTGGTGGCGAAGAGGAAGCGTCACGTTTTCTTAAAACGCGTCCTCCCTCGGGCGCGTCCCTCGAGCACCCTCGCGACGCCGAGGGTAGCGGATCGCCGAACTCTCCTCGTCGTATCCGGCTGCGTGCTCTCATAGGCACCGAGCGTTGATGAGTCGAGGCGGGAAGACGGAGGGAGGCGAGAGCGGAGTGTGGGCACCGGAGGAGCCCGAACGAGCCTGAAGAGAATGGAGGGCACGAGGAAAGAAGGAGCGCGGCGCGAGAGACGTAGCCGAGGAAGCAAGGAGCGGGCTGGCCTCGGGGGTGGGTGAGACGGAGACGATGAGAGAGAGCGAGAACGAGGGACGAAGACTGAAAGGGAGACTCAGTCAGAGCGAGCGGAAGAAAGACGGACGGAGGTGGCGGAGGTGGTGGAATTAATGCACGCACCGGGCCACGCACCCAAACCCCTTACAGGCAGCCAGCCTACTTCGTTATACGACAAGTATAAGAGGAGAGCACAGAGACTTTTATTGATCGCCTGGCAAAAACTCAGGAACCCTCATTTCGTGCTCCGTACCCCCGACTTTCTCTCTCTCTCTCTCTCTCTCTCTCTCTCTTTCTCTTTCTCTTACCGGCGAGCCTCCATCAGCCTCCTGTGTTTCTCTCTCTCTCTCTCTCTTTTTCTCTTTCTTTCTCCTTCTCGTCTCGCTTGCTCTCTCTCTCTCTCTCTCTCTCTCTCTCTCTCTCTCTCTCTCTCTCTCTCTCTCTCTCTCTCTCTCTCTCTCTCTCTCTTTCTCGCACTCATCCCGCTTATCCCCCCGTTCGGAGAAAAAGTGACGGGCTGTCGTCGTCGTCGTCGTCGTCATCGTGGTCGTCGTCGTCTCCGGTTCCTCCGATACTAAAGCCGCGCTGGCTCTCAATAATCTTTTACACTTAAGACCGAGATAACCCTTTCCCTTTCTGCGCGAACCACCCCGCGTACAATACGCATACCGTTTTCTTTCTCTTTCTCCTTCGCTCTCTTTTCTCCCTGACCGTCATGACGACCTATCTTTCTCTCTCTCTCTCTCTCTCTCTCTCTCTCTCTCTCTCTCTCTCTCTCTCTCTCTCTCTCTCTCCCTTACCTGGCTCCCTCTCCTCTCTCGCTCTCTCGTGGCTCTTCAGCCACCCTCGCGACCGAAGGCACCCGAGGCGATGTAGGTACGTGGTGGAATTACATCGAATACCAGGAGGATGGAGGTCGGGGGTTAAGGGCGAGATTCCGAATCTCAGAACGCGCGCGGAGATCCTTCTTCTCCCGAAACGTCTTCCTCTCTTTTTCTTTTTTTTATTTCACCGAGAACTTTCTCGTCTTCCCCGGCGGTTGCGAAATGACGATTGCGTTGCGAGCGGAACACCCCGTTCCCTTCCGCCGTTTCCCGTAAACGTTCGCGGTTGTTCCTGTCCGATCTCTGCGGGCGGAGAGTGGTCTGAATGACGAGAAAGAGACGCGCGTACTTTTTTTTCTTTATATATGCGAATTTAAAGGAAAAATATCCTTCCCCCGGGGGATTCGGTGTACAATGCCAGAGTCGCGCGAATCGCGAGCCGGGAGAGTATACTCTCGCTCTCGGATGGATGCAGAAAAACGATGGCCGATCGTCGTCGTCGACGTCGCCGTCGTCGCAGCGCCCGCGTCACTCTCTCTCTCTCTCTCTCTCTCTCTCTCTCTCTCTCTCGCGGCTTCCCATTGTTCGTCCGCGCACGCATAATGCATAGAAATATTAGAGCTTTTAAGGCTTAAAAACGTAAGCGCACGGGCGCGGGCGCACGGCGGCGTTCGCGTCGCGAATGACGGAGAATGCACCCCTGCCGGCCGGGGGTGCTCGGGAAAGCTCGGTGTGTGTCACAGCGCGGTCGGCGCGGGGGACGAGGAGTGAGAAACGGCGAACGGTAAGATGTGTTTGTTCCACACGAGCTATTGTCCGCGAAGACTACCTTTCCATTGTTTGTCGCAGTCTCGCCCTCTCTCTTTCAACGGCAGCAGCCGTCCCTGTCGTTCGGTATCTTACATCGCGCCCAGCTTTATTTCGAGGGTTTTGCGCCATTCGAGAGGAACGTCGGCTGCGCTCGCGCGAGACACCACACACTGACTCTCTCTCTCTCTCTCTCTCTCTCTCTCTCTCTCTCTCTCTCTCTCTCTCTCTCTCTCTCTCTCTCTCTCTTTCTCTCTCTCTCTCTCTCTCTCTCTCTCTCTCCTTCTTCCCCTCTTGCTCTCTTCTTCGGTTACCTAATGGAAACGCCATCGACTCTCTTCGCGATCCTAACGAAGATAGTGACTTTTCGCATCGATTTTCGCACAGATAAATGCGTATGCATCCGCGCCGATCGATTTCGCTTTTTGCACATTTCTCAGATCCAACATCGAGACACGCGTGATTAGTGTCAGACTTTCTTCGGGATCGAAAAGTTCGCGAAAGGCGGGACTGGTCGGTTTGGCATCTGACGAAGAGACTCTTCTACGGAAGTGTTTCCGATTGACTTGGCATACGTTGCAGAGCGGTTAAAACACGATTAACTATGTGTTTCCCGCGGTATACGCACAAAAATCTATAATCTGAGTAAATCGTACTGATTGTACGCGAAAATCGAATACCGATAAGACCATCACCGTAAATCTCAGCCCTTGACTCACGGAAATACCGGCAACTCAAGACCGACCACGTTCTCCTACGGTTCTGGAACGAGAAATATAGCACCGCCGGTCAGATGTGGGAATTAACGGCTTGACAAAAAAAACAGAACTACGCTCGAATAGAAGCGTGTTAACCTCCTTTTTCGTAACCCGACGATGTTCTCTTGGACGATTATATCCCAGTTGTCGGTCGCAAAAAATAACCGTATAATAGAGGAAAAGAATTCAGAAACCTACCTTCGAGCCGCGACCTTGCTCGGCCGAAGTTGAATCCTTCGGGGTAGGACATTTGCATCCATCGAAACTGTACCTCTCGAGAATTATACCGTATGGCCGCAATCTTGTCCAAATCTGAAGCAAAAAGCAAGGTTTTTTCCAGTTAGTTACGTCGAAAAATGCCAACGTACCGAGTTTAAGTTATCGGCTCAGGACGAAGTATATATTTTTTAACCAATCAAAATGAGAGGTGACGATTGCACCGATTAAGATTCGGGAACGCCGCTGCTTGAAGCGATCATAGTTTCGGATAATTAACTGTACGAAACGATATAACGCATCTCACACACACATCTCGACCGATTCGGAGACGACTCAGGAATCATGCGCGACATCCTCTGCGATCCGTTTAGCCTCGCGTCAAGGACCGTAATAATCGCTTATGTGAGCATCGGTAATCCGGAGGCCATGTGACTCCCAGCCAGGAAAACGCGCTCAAGAGTTTCCTTGAGTTGCTTATTTATAAATTCTATATTTCCTGTATTGCAATTTCAACTTTATACATTATTTTACCTTTTATTAAGGGATTCTCCCTTTTAACACTTAGAAAGAGAGAGAAAGAGAGACCGTAACAAGATACATTTGTTTATTATTTATAATTCGTAAAATGACATATTTATAATTCTTCTACTCTCTAACAACCATTTGCGACAAAATCGAAACAGGAATATTATGCTAAATATTTTCTGTGCATTATACTATATATGAATTATATCTTGGATGGCACTATATATAAGGATTATATATAATATATATATGAAACCATGTATAAATCAATATACAGAGCATGTGTGAAATTTGTCCTGGAATCAATAAGAGAATAATGATTTTCCTATAAGTTTATCGATGTACCAAAGCCGGATTTTTCTTCTTTGATTGACTATTATTAAAAAATTGTCCATTACCTGGCCTTGAGTCAATTACATTTTTTGTTCAGCAGCTCAAGCTACAGTATGTGTGAAAATTAGCCGATTTCACCCGAGACCCAAAATCATATGTATAATTAGCGCGGAGTCCTTTATCCTGTCTACTTCCGGATCTATCGCAAGTGCCAAAGAAGATGCCTCCGCAACATCCTGTACAAAATGTGACGAGCAACGAGCGCGCGACGAATCTTCTTTTTAGTTTTCCGAGAATGTTACAGATAAGGTAACCGGAGACCAAAGGTCTCGAGGAAAAGCGAAGAAGGGGCTGTACCTCGCGTTTCCCGCGACCATAAATTAGTGTGTGCAAGTTTTTGCGCTGCCATAGCCCCGCCCGCGAACGGACGCAATGCGCTTCGCAAGTCACATCCATCATCGCGATTTCGCAAGTCATACGACCACGGCTGGGTTGTCTTCTGGGGCGAACGGTCGCCGAAGAATGGCGTCATTATCAAACGAACGTCGACACGTTCATGGCGCGATTCGCCAATTATCGCCGTTAAAATTGAAGATTGAAGAGAGGGAAGTGGCAGCGGGAAGAAGAGAGACGGAGAACACGCGACTCAACACGCACTAATTATTAACGCCGAACTCTCACGGTTCGAATTCACGAGCGACGACCAGTTCGAGTCATCGCGCTTGCCAAGTCGCGATCGTTGCATTCCAACCCCCCTCTGTCGCTCCGCATTATTAACTCAACTGACTCTTTTCCACGTGACGCATCGGGCACGATTAGCGTGCTGTGGAGAAAGGAAAAAAAAAGAATAGAAAGGAGAGGAAGAAAGAACCTAAAGAGGGAGCATATGCGACTCTTTCTCTCTCTCTCTCTCTCCCCCTCTCCCTCTCCTCAATGAAAGGGTTAAAAGGGGGATCCACGTGCTCGGCGTGCGGCGCGGCGGACGAACGCGAAAGATCTCGATCCGGCTTTGTGCCGACGACTACGCCGGCACAGGGTGCAGCGTCGCGCGCGCGCGCGCGCGCGAGTCTGTATGCGCTCGCGGGGATGCGCGCTTGCAGACTCGGACGAACAAAGTACCTGGGCCGATGCGCCTTATTGTCATACGCCGACTCGGAATACTGCTCGGGGAACGTGGCCGGGCCGCTGTGTAATAATAATTAAAGTTACGCGCGCACACAATCATAGTAATGGCCGCCCGACCGACCGGTCGTCCGTCGCCGCGTCGCGGCCAAGAACGAAAGAGGATATCCAACTCGACAACAGCCCAGCGCCGTCACACTCGAGTGCGCGAACTCTCGCTAAAGACTAAAAGAGAGACGGGATTCGGGGTGGTGAGCAGGTCCGGGGGTAAGAAAGAGAGAGAGAGAGAGAGAGAGAGAGAGAGAAGGGGAGGATAGGGGGAAAAGAGTCTCCTGGAAATATTCTAATAAGCAAAATTTTCGCTTTTGTATTTAAGAAAAGGGAAAGAAGTGGTGCCGAGCGCAGTCGTACGCACGGGCTAAAGGGCGCGAGGGTTGTGCGGGTGGTGTGTTGCGGCGAAGAGGAGGGGAGAAATGAGAGGAAGAGTTGGGGGGGGGTGATAAGGATGATAAGGAAAGAATGAAAGCACCGAAGCAACCCTACCGTATACTCTCTGGTAGTCGCAATGGTGGTGTGAGCGGTGGTGGTGGCGATGCCGGTTTTCAAGGGGTTAGAGTGACTCGGAAGAGAATGGGTACGTAGGGAGAGAGAGAGAGAGAGAGAGAGAGAGAGAGAGAACAGTACAGAGTCGCGAGAAGAAGCAGAAGAAGCAGAAGAAGAAGACGTCGTCGACGACGACGACGACGACGACGACGAAGAAGAAGAAAACGGACGGACAGACGGACGGGCGGGCGGACGGACGGACCGACCGACCGACGGACGGACGGACGGACGGACGGACGGACGGACGGACGGACGGACGGACGGATGGACAGACGAGGGGAGAAGGAGAGGGTCGAGCTGGTCGTATTGTCTCAGCGGGGTGGTTGCCCGCGGGAGCGCGGATCGAGGGGACATCGCGCGGAGAGAAGAAGGAGACCGTTGGGGGATGGCGGATGTCAGAGGATGAGAGGCGGCGAGGGCGGAAGGGCGGAGGGCGGAGGAGGAGGACGCGGCGGTGGTTGAAGGAACGAGAAGCGCGGCTGCGGAAGAAGAAGCGGAGAGGCAGAAGAAGAAGGAGAAAAGAAGGGGGCGAAGAACAAGGAAGTTGAGACGCGCGAGGAAAGGGAGCGAGAAAGAGACGGAGGGACGCGAAGGGGGTAAGACGCTGCATGAAGGGTTGGAAATGTAGATAGAATTTCTTCATTTCGCGTCCTTCGCCTCTCCTCGCTCCTCCACCCGCCCGCCCGCCCGCCCGCCGACCGCCACCGCGAGAGTCTCCCTCCTCCCCTTCGTTCTCCTCATCCTCCTGGTCGTCGTCGTCCTCCTCCTCCACCTCCTCCATTCCGCGTCGTCTTTTCCTCTACCACCCTCTGCCTCCCTTCTCTTCTTTCCGCGCCGTCCTCTGCCCACACCCCATATACCCACACCCCCGAACACCCTCGCCTTTACCCCCGACGTTCCCCTCTCATTTCACCCATCCCCGCCATTCTTTCTCTTAAGACTCCGTGGCAGAGGAATCGTTAAAATCTGGCCGTACCCTCGGTGTACCCACTCCACCACCCTTTGCCACCCTTTCACCACCCACCGGCACCATCGCCCGCCACCCGGCCGCGCGAGTCCTCCTACTCTTGCTTTCTCTCTCTCTCTCTCTCTCTCTCTCTCTCTCTCTCTCTCTCTCTCTCTCTCTCTCTCGCTCTCGTTCTCTCTGTCTGCCGTTGGAGCTACCACCCTCCTCCTCTTCTTCCGCGCCCTCCTTCGTCCCCGCATCCTTACAGTCACTAACCCTTGAATGCCGCTCACTCACTACTTACTTTCGCGGCTGCTTGCGAGGAGTAGCCCGTCGTGAGGAGGGTGAAGGGAGAGGGCACGGGCCACCATAGGTATCCGCGAGGAGTAACGTTCGACTATTAATCAGAGGGATGAATGTATACGCCAGGGCGGCGCGTTCGCGCCTCGAACGCGTCGTCCCGAAACTCCCCCCCCCCTGCTCGTATACTCGTCTCGTTGATTAGAGTTTCTTATCAATCCCGTTTGATCGGTTTCTTTGCGAAAGCGCGTAACCGCTCACGGTAGCCCGATCCATTAAAGGCCACCGTTTCTCTTTCTCTTTCGGAGCGTGAAAATAAATCTAAACTTCGAGGACTACTTCTTAGGATATATCCAATTAATCCTCACTTATTTTCGTCAAATTTTCACGACATGATTGACAGGAGACTGATTACACGCTAACGAGGGGAGGTGTCTGATATTAGTTTCAAGCAGCATTTCTCAAAGTTGCCGCGAGAGTATGAGATTCTAAA